>NW_024039195.1:162500-207500 GCF_016077235.1 Cyprinodon tularosa
TTAAGCTATTTTCGGTTTTTAAGATACTTTAAAAGACAAAAGTTGGGACTTTTCTTCAATAGCTTCCATGTCACGTGACCTGGAGCCTGAATACCCAACTTCAAACAAACTTCACCGCCGTACTGCAGCAATAATAATAATAATAATAAATCCTTCTCATTTTTCTATTTTTCAATTCAGTTTATTTCTATAGCTCCAATTCACAACACGTCATACGGCACTTTACATTTCATCAGATCATCCAGTCAAATGGATTTTCTATCTAAGGAAGACCAGTTGATTGCACTGACTCATTGACCCAAAGGCAATCCCTCACACTAAGCATGCTTGTAGCGACAGTGGAGAGTAAAAACTCCCTTTTAACAGGAAGAAACCTTCAGCAGAACCAGACACAGGGTGAGTGGCCATCTGCTGAGGCCGACTGGGGTTCAAGGAGACAGAAGCAGAGATAAAAAAAGCAACTTTTAAAGGCGTCCCAACAGGTCTACACTGGAGTCATGTGTGGCATGAAAATTGGCCAAATTGTGCGATTGTCTCACTTAATGCATGAAGCAGCCCTGTGATGTGCGGGGTCTGCAGAGATGGTAGGTTCTTATCATCATACTAGACCTGTACCAGAATGGAGGGTTGGTCAGACCTGATGATCCTCACTGCAGAGCTGAGTGGCAGCTCTGGTGGAAGGTCGGACCTCTCCTCACTTGAAGTAGTTCTGAGCCAAACACTTTGCAGCTTGGGTAACCTACCAGATCCTGATTCTGCCAACCACATTCCGGAGATAAAAAGCAGACCTCTTTTTTATTAATAATATTTATCTCTTAAGCATACTTTTGAATAACCATGTCAGAAAATCCTCCACTGGGGTTCCACAAGGCTCTCTGCTAAAACCTTTTTATTTGTGCAGTTTTTACAGTTTCCTTTTGTCTGCTCGGCCTAAATGAAAACATTTTCTGATACGTTGACTGAGTGAAATAGTAGGTTTAAATTGTCCCGTCTAGAGCAAAGCATCACACAGTACTTTCAATCATTCTGCTCTATCCGGCATGTAAAATAAAAGTGGGAGTCTAAGCAACCCTTGTCGGACAGTTTATTTACACTTTTTAAACCATGATTTTTGAAGCTACAAAAGTTATACAAAATACAAACAACATAAAATCAAACTAGAAGCACAGAGAGTTTATTCATGCATGTTATTTTGCTGCAGATCAACATACCAGAACAGAATGAGCTGCTTCTGCAAACAAGCCGTGCACAAAATGTGCTCTGATTAAACCACCGGTCAGAGGGAAATGCCAGATCAACGGGAAATGGAAACATTCTGAGGCTTTAGTGAGAAAAAAAAAACCCTCCTTTCTGACCAGAAGATGCAGAGAATCCCCTCCGAACTGAGGTCGTATCATACCCATGCTTGACCTGTTCACAGCCTGGTTACGATACAGCCTCAGCTCAGACGGAAACTGATGAATTGATCTGTAAATAATGTATTTGTTCTGCCTCATCCTCCTGCAGGAGAAGCTGCCCTTAAACAATCCCAGTGCCAAACAGCCAAAGAAAAGAGAAAAAAATCTGAAGTAGGGTGGAGGTCCAGCAGCTTCTTCTTGAAACTGGCGCTCTGCAGTGGCTGAGACTCTTCCCTTCATGAAGCAGGCATGATGCAGTGATGAAAAGGCAGGGGAGCGGGGCCATAAATACCTGAGCTTCAGAGATTTCCGTCTTTATCCGCATCTTCAGTTATCCGTGTGGACGACCAGGAGCAGCAGCAGGAGGGAGTGGGAGCTGTGGAGTCATTATAAGTCTAAGCTCTTTATTTGCCGGATTGGGACAGATTAAGGTGGATGACCCGCTCAGGTACATCATAAACATCCGGATTAGATCTAAAGTCACGGAAACGTAAAGGTTCTTATAGAGATTTTATCTTCCAGCCACCTGCTCTTCAACATTTTACCTTAAACCTGAATGCAAAGCTCAGCTGCAGCCTTGAAATCATGCAGGTTAACGTTAAAAGACTGTAATGAGACTGGAACGGAACTTAATAAACACAATCTGACTATGTTTTTTCTTAATTTCATAGGTAGAAAAAACAAAGCATTTTAGCTAAAAAGCAGGTTATAGGTTATATTCCTAAAGAAAAACATATTTAAGCAAAATACTTACCTTTCTGTTCCCCCCTTGGATTGTTTGAATTAAATTATGTAATATGAGAATCTTATATAAAAACAATCTTAAATAAAATAAATGGTCTAAAATGTATCCTTATGGTGTTAAATGATTAATAGAGCAACCTTGTGAGATGATTTTAAATTCATTAAAGGAATATTTTTTTATCCCAAAATGGGAAATTTCAGGGGGGGAAAAAACATTTATGGTGAAAAGATGATAAAAACTGATTTTACTTTTTGTTTATCTGGAGGTTAGTGTGTTTGTCGGACAGGTTAATGGTCTTAAGGAGCCGTTAATTACTGATCTATGAGAAGAACAAACATTTATCTTCTTTTGCAAAGGTTGTCCAACAATAGGGACAGTCAACAAAAAAACAAAAGACATCGGTGAGATCAGCCAATCGCTGCATTATTATGCAGAAATCTACCTATTTCACATAAATTCTTTTGTATAAAACTGCTTCCCTGCAGAACAAAAAAAGACGAATTTTCTCCCTTATTCAACCAACAGGAAACAACTTGTCAGGAAAATTCATTTTCTGTTTAAACAGGGTCAGCTGTCAGTTATTTATTTGTGTTTCTTGTCCATAAGGAGATTAAAGTGTCAGAAGGATTAAATCCATACGTTTGAGAAAATCCGCGCAGATTATCTTTGCTTTAAGTGGTTTATGGATGTATAAAAAGAGGCTGAAGGCGTTCGATGTATATAAAGAGACTGAAGGAGCTCGCTGAGGTCGGAAAAGCTCAGCGTAAAGATGAAGAAACATTTTAACCTGTATGAGAATATGACCAACATGGACCCCTTCGAGGGTCCTCAGTATTATATCGCCCCGATGTGGGCATTTCACGTACAGACCGCCTTCATGAGCTTCGTTCTCTTCTGTGGCTGGCCGTTAAACACTCTGGTTCTGCTGGCTACTATTAAGTACAAGAAGCTTAGAGCTCCTCTCAACTACATGCTGGTCAACATCTCCTTCGCTGCCTTCGTCTTCCTTACCTACTCAAACACTCAGGTGTGGGCCGCGGCCGTGAAGGGCTACTACTTCCTCGGTTACACCTTGTGTGCCTCAGAAGCTGCGGTCGCCGCGGGAACAGGTAAGGCTGGGAAGGTGAGCGGCTGATGTGGTGACAGCGGGTTATAAACAACTCTGTCTCCACAGGTCTGGTGACGTCCTGGTCTCTTGCTGTGCTCTCCTTTGAGCGGTACATTGTGATCTGTAAACCGTTTGGAGCGTTTAAGTTTGGGAACGCTCATGCCGGTGCCGCCGTCGCCTTCTGTTGGATCATGGGGTTTGGCGCTGCCTCGCCACCTCTTTTTGGGTGGAGCAGGTGGGTCTCCTGCGTCTGTCGCTGTTGTCTATGTGGGTGCTGATGTTCTCCAGCTGATGTGATCTTTATGTGCAGGTTTATCCCCGAGGGGCTGAACTGTGCCTGCGGACCCGACTGGTACACCAGAAACGAGGAGTTAGGCACCACCAGCTACATGTACTTCCTGCTTACTACCTGCTTCTGCATCCCTCTGTCTGTCATCATCTTCTCCTACTCCCAGTTACTGGGAGCTCTAAGAGCTGTGAGTCCATCTATCCACTGAGACATTTTACAAAACAGCGTGAAGCTGTAGATGCGTAATAATCTACAAATAAAAAAAACACCAGCTTTGGAGGTTGGATCGGGCATTTCTTGTACTGATGAAGCTTCTCCAATGGTTTTCTGCAGGTTGCCGCCCAGCAGGCAGAGTCGGCGTCCACCCAGAAGGCTGAGAAGGAGGTGTCCAGGATGATCATCGTCATGGTGCTCTCCTTCTGCGCCTGCTACTGCCCCTACGCCATAACTGGTCTTGTGTACGCCAACTCTTCAGACGCAAACAGGGATTACAGACTCGTTACCATCCCAGCTTTCTTAACCAAGAGCTCCTGCGTCTACAACCCCCTCATCTACATCTACATGAACAAGCAGGTGAGGAGGACCCACTTGATTCTGATCCCTGAAGTAGCTAAGTATTACATTTTGTAGAGATCTTCCTGCAATGCTCCTCCTAAACCAGAAAGTCGATGAAGATATAAAGATCCTGACTTTTGCTTCTCTGTCTCCAGTTTAATGCCTGCATCATGGAGATGGTGTTTGGAAAGAAAATGGAAGATGCATCTGAAGTGTCTTCAAAGACTGAGGTGTCCACAGCATCGTAATGTTTGGAGCAAAACTCATAAGGACATTTGACTTCCCTAAAGGACTTTTAAACTTTTTGGTTCAGAGGATCCACAGGAAAAAGCACCATGTAAATACAGTTTACATATAAAAAGACCAGATGAAATTTACTGTAGTATGCATTTGTATAGATAAAAGCAACAAAAAAAACTAAATAAAAATATGTTCAATTTATTGTTGGATTTTCCTCACTTTTGCAAAATGACAAATTGCGTCATTAACCACTCAGAGACCGTAAGAAAGTTTGGACTTTTATTAAATAGGTGTTGAAGATCTGTCGTCACCAAGGTCAGTTCACCTGAGGAAAGGAGAGGTAGCGATGTTAGCGAGGCGGCAAGAATAACAGAGAAAATATTCTGAGAATGTGAGTGTAGCTTGTTCACTGATGGGGAGAGAGCTGGCAGCGAAGGAGGAGGCCACCCCGTTGGTTTGGAGGTAAGTGTGGTTTTACATCCTTTGGAAAGTGCCATGTAAAACTCCGCCCTCCAGCATACCACCTGTTCACAGGTGGTATGCTGGAGGGCGGAGTAGTACTCTAAGTTTAAAGGAGCTGCAGGTGGTGAAGTGGGGGTGGTGCACCCAGAAATGACCTTTGGAATCCAAGGGTTCAGGACACGGAGCCGGTAAGCTGTTCTCTGGATCTGAGGACACACAGAGGACAGAAACACATGAGATCAATCTGGACACTGAAGGTCTGGCTTGTTTCTACCTGTGCAGGTTAACTATCAGTTGCAGAGCCATTGTGAAACAGGCAAGAGATGAGGAGACACTCTCTGCCATAAGATAAACCACCTACTTCAGGCCCACCCACCGCTCCGAAACTCTCACTGGAAACAGAGGTAAACAGACTCAGGGAACTCACAGTACGGTAGTTATTTAAAAACTATTTGCACAGCAGTAAACTAACGTTTCTACTAACAAACTAATCCCTGTTCATATCCAGCACAAGAACGAATGGAAGAGAACGACAGACTGAGAGCTAGAACCAGCTCTGCATCCTGAAGAACATCTACAACATCCACCAGACGTGGAGACATCAGGCAGCCGTCAGAAGGAACGACAGAACCGCCCAGCATGAGGATAAACGATAATGACTCCTATCGAGCTGTGTCCAGCACAGACAAACCTGTCTGAATCCTGTCGGTCTGCTCACTCCTGCGGCCTGGTGGCCGTTCTAGAGGTGGCAGCCCTATGTAATCAACGGCTCCATCCAAATGTCGGTGAGGATTCTCAAGCCAAAGCGGAAGTGCGTCAGCAGTCGCCATGACCAGTGCTGTCCAGATAGAGCTGGCAGTAATGACGGAGGTAGGAAGATGTAGCAGGACGCTTCCTGTCATAGCTCCTTTAGCATAGAGTCCTCCCAACACTCCTGTTTCTTCATGCATAGCCTACACATGCTAATGTTCACCTTTATAATATATAATTAGCCAGTTAGTATATTGCTATTACTTTTCTGAAGGCTGTAGTCCAAATTAGACTAACATTATTCATATATATGTTTGGGCTGAAGGCTGGATTCCTAACCTAGGTAGCGCTCTACAGTTGACCCCATCTAAGGTGGCAGGGACAGGAGCTAGGAGCTAGCAAGAGAAGCAGAGGATAAGGGCTAGCAACAAGAGCTAGCAATAGAAGCAGAGGCTAGGGGCTAGCAATAAGAGCTAGCAACAGAAGTAGGAGCTAGCAAGAAAAGCAGATGCTAGGGGCTAGCAACAATAGCTAGCAATGGAAGCGGGAGCTAGGAGCTAGCAAGAGAAGCAGAGGATAGGGGCTAGCAACAAGAGCTAGCAAGAGAAGCAGATGCTATGGGCTAGCAAAATGAGCTAGCAATAGAAGCAGAGGCTAGGGGTTAGCAACAAGAGCTAGCAACAAAAGTAAGAGCTAGCAAGAGAAGCAGAGGCTATGGGCTAGCAACAAGCGCTAGCAATAGAAGCAGAGGCTATGGGCTAGCAACAAGAGCTAGCAATAGAAGCAGGGGCTATGGGATAGCAACAAGAGCTAGCAACAGAAGTAGGAGCTAGCAATAGAAGCAGAAGCTAGGTGCTAGCAACAAGAGCTAGCAACAGAAGTAGAAGCTAGCAATAGAAGCAGAGGCTAGGTGCTAGCAACAAGAGCTAGCAACAGAAGTAGAAGCTAGCAATAGAAGCAGAGGCTAGGTGCTAGCAACAAGAGCTAGCAACAGAAGTAGAAGCTAGCAATAGAAGCAGAGGCTAGGTGCTAGCAACAGAAGTTGGCGCTAGCAATAGAAGCAGAGGCTAGGGCCTAGCAACAGGAGCTAGGGACAAAACTAGGGGGATTAAGTTGATGAATTTATAATCAGCTAATATTTTTTATCACAGGTTAACTGCTGCAGCGATTCTTTTTACTTAAATAGAAAAGTTTTATTGTGTTTCTATTGTCGTTATAAAATTTATGTCACTTTAAAATCAGGTTCCATTGAGGAAGAAGCTAACCACATCCTGGTCTCTGATGTTGTGCTCAAAGAAAGAAAGTGAATCCGCCTGCATGGGGAGGTTCTGGTACATGTGCAATTTGGCTACCGTTAGTAGCAATTATGCACCTGCAGGGCTTAATGGATGCACAGCAACCACGTTAACTATCCAGCACCAGCTGGTGTTGTGGTGGCATCTATCTCAGCAGGGAATGTTTCAAAGAACGTAACACCGACAAGTGGCGCTGGAAATAACTCTGATTTTAATATCACTCTATGCGTCTGCTGCATGGATGTCAAAATATAAAAGATTTGTTTACAGAAAGAAAAACATCTAATGTTCTTTAAGCTGACTAGTTCTATCCAGATCAAACATAAACATAGGTGAGGCTACCTTGTTTAGAAAAAACTAAATCAAACAACTTTTCTTCACTTATCTGTCTTAAAAAATATTTCCTCTCAAGTCTTGCAATTCTAGATGTAATACCTGAATGAGTGGATTATTTACCTCCCAACCAGGTAATGAGATGAAGCAGAAACACATCTTAAAAGCTGAAGGAAATAAGAAGGTGCCTGCTGCTGTAATCAGGAGCTAATTAATTAATCGGATCAGAGATCCAAAATGTACGGCTGCAAGTTTGGAAAAAAAACAAGTAGCATTTGGCAAAATAAATCTCAAACTAACCCCGCAGCTTGAGGAGGGGAGAATCCTCACTGCCAAAACGATGCAGAAATAAGGTCAAAATTTCTTAAATTAGGTGCATTTCCCCTTAATTTGAGCAGGTAAATAAGATGATTTTCCCATAGAATTAGTAGTTAATTAGATAATATGCACTTGAATTTTTTTTTTAAAGTAAATTGTCTTGTTCCATTGGTTAAGTGTCCCACTTACCACCTAAATTCAAGAACAAATGCACATATTTTAAGAAAAAACAAGACTTATTTAGATTGCATTTTTTTGCAGTGTTGTGCAGCCGCTGGCCTTAGATACATACGGTAACTGAGAAGACCATGAACTCTCGTATACAGTAAAGTTCCCTCTTGGCTTGATGGGAACGCTTTGCTTTTCTTTTGCCCATGAGTGGAGGTACGGGTAAGGCCCAGCCATCTCTCACGGCGCCGTTATATCTTCTTTGGACCCCAGGGATGCGTCAGGCCCGCCGTCGCAGGGCTTTGACAGGAGCTAGCTCAGCAGGTAGGATAGTAATGTTCTCACCTTACCTTGCTCCTTCAGAGTTCTGGCTGCTGGAGCGGACAGATGCCTGCCCGGCGGGGGCTCAGTGGGGTCTCCGATGCTTGGTGGGGGACTGGATCCTAAACTTTGGGTGGGTGGGGGGAGGCAGTACAGCTGTCTGAGTCCTGCGACTCTCTACCGTTCAACAACGCTGCACCTCCAGGTGATAACCCCACTCGCATCCACCCACTCAACCTAAACACACCAACATCCCCACCTACCAACTGACAACCCTAATAGTTAAAGGTCACACAAACACAGGTTGCTATTGAACTGATGTGTCGTGCTGCTTTGATGCAGCCTTTATTTAATAAAGTCAGATCATACCCGTGCTTGAGCTGTTCACAGCCTGGTTACGGTACAGCCCTAGTTCTGAAGCAGATCGATCAACTGATCGGTCGATAATCTGTGTGCTGTGGCTGATGTTCCTGCGGGGCAGCCGGTCTTAAGCAATCACAGTTCCACGGACAGAAGACGAAGAACCAGAAAATAAAGGCGGAGGTCCAGTGGCTTTCTAAAACTGAAGCTCTGCAGCAGCCGAAACGCTTTCCCTTCATGAGGCGGGCAGGATGAAGTGATGGCCACAAGTACCTGAGCTGCAGAGATTTCCGTCTTTATCCGCGTCTTCAGGCGTCCGTGTGGACGACCAGCAGCAGCAGCAGGAGGGAGTGCGAGCTGTAGAGTCATTATAAATCTAAGCTCTTTGTTTGCAGGATTGAGGCGGATTAAGGTGGATGACCCGCTCAGGTAAGTCTTAGACATCCGGATTAGATCTTAAGTCACGGAAAAAATAAAGGTTCTTATTGGGTTTTTATCGGTCAACCATCTCCATCACTGAGCTCCTTAATCAGCTACCTTAAAACTAAATGTCCTGCAGATTTACATCAGATTTACATCAGACAACAAATAAAAATGCCATATTTAAAACTTAAAAAAACCAAAATAGCTGGAAACAAACCCACGGAACACAGATCTGGCAATATTTTCCCTTCATTTCATATCTGGAAGAGCAAAGTATTTAAGATATAAAAGCAGCTCTGGCTGACAATATGATAGCTGGTTATTTTTCCTAAATAAAACCTGAATTTAGGTAAAAAAGATTAACTTTTCGTTTTTAAATTTCTTTAAATCAGAGAAACAACAATTTTTAAAAAGCTATCCTTGTTGAATTATTAAACATACAGTTCTGTGATAAGCAAATTTGACTGCATCTACTGCCTGATGGTTTGTGGTGAAAAGGTAAAGTGATTTTACTTTGTGGTAATCTGGGGTTAGTGTGCTTGTCGAACAGATTATTAGTCTGGAAGAGTCACTGATCTCTGAAAAAACAACCTGTTATCTTCATTTTAAAAGGTTGTCCAGGAATAAGAAAAACAGACACAGGTCTGTTTGGCCAATAGCTGCACATCAATGATCACAGGATGCAGAAATCTATGCACTTCAAAAGTCATTTCATATAAAGCTTCTTTCCTAGAAAAAAAGAAAACAGATTCGCAGCAAGAACCTCCCAGATTCAACCAACAGAAAATAAGCTGTCATGAAATTCATTTTTTTTGTTTAAACACGATGAACTTCGTGATATGAGTCTGTTTTTTATTGTTTCTTGTCAATAAGAAGATTAAAGTGTCAGAAGGATTAAATCCATAAGTTCGGGAAAATCCGCGCAGATTATCTTTCCTTTAAGTGGTTTAATAGGTGTATAAAAAGAGGCTGAAGGTTCTGGCTGAGGTAGTAGAAGCTCAGGTTAAAGATGGGGAAACATTTCCACCTGTATGAGAACATCTCCAAAGTGGACCCCTTCGAGGGGCCCCAGTATTATCTCGCCCCGTCGTGGGCGTTCCACCTCCAGGCCCTGTTCATGGGCTTCGTCTTCTTCGTCGGGACGCCGTTAAACTTCCTGGTTCTGCTGGCCACAGCTAAATACAAGAAGCTCAGAGCTCCTCTCAACTATATCCTGGTCAACATCTCCCTTGCTGGCTTCATCTTCGTCACCTTCTCCGTCAGCCAGGTGTTCGTCTCCACCGTGAGGGGCTACTACTTCCTGGGTCACACCCTGTGTGCCTTGGAAGCAGCCATGGGTGCCGTAGCAGGTGAGGCTGGGAGGCTGAGAGGTGGTGGGTTGGTGCGATGAAGGCAGGTGACGAATGCAGATGTTTTCTCTGCAGGTCTGGTGACGTCCTGGTCGCTGGCTGTGCTTTCCTTCGAGCGGTACCTGGTGATCTGTAAACCGTTCGGAGCGTTTAAGTTTGGCAGCAGTCACGCCGCCGGCGCTGTGCTCTTCACCTGGTTCATGGGGGTGGGCTGTTCCTGCCCACCTTTCTTTGGTTGGAGCAGGTAGATCTCCCGCCGCTGGAGGAGCAGCCGTGTACAGATCAGTCCCGACGTTCTCCGGCTGAATTGATGTTTTTGTGCAGGTACATCCCGGAAGGACTGGGTTGCTCCTGCGGACCCGACTGGTACACCAATAACGAGGAGTTTAACTGCACCAGCTACATGTACTTCCTGATGGTCACCTGCTTCTGCATCCCTCTGTCCATAATCATCTTCTCCTACTCTCAGTTACTGGGAGCTCTGAGAGCTGTGAGTCCACCCATCCACGGCGACACATTACAACAGGGCTGGGCAATTCCACATCCTGAGGGCCGGTATCCTGCAACTTTTAGATCCATCCAACACACTTGAATCAAATGCCTGCGTTACCTCCTCAGCATGCAGTCAGTTCCTCCAGAGTCCTCTCAATCATCTAATTACTTGATTCAATATTGCCGAATCAGAGGCACATCTAAAAGTTGCAGGATACCGGCCCTCAGGAACGGAAATTACCCACCCCTGCATACAAGCTTATGCATGGAAACTGCCACTAAACACTCATGAAAGAGTTGCCTCAAGCCTTTCTAATGTGTTCTTCTGCAGGTTGCCGCCCAGCAGGCAGAGTCGGCGTCCACTCAGAAGGCTGAGAAGGAGGTGTCCAGGATGATCATCGTCATGGTCGGCTCCTTCGTCACCTGCTATGGCCCATATGCTTTGACGGCTCTTTGGTTTGCCCACTCTGAAGAGGTAAATAAAGACTACCGGCTCGTGACCATCCCGGCATTCTTCTCCAAGAGCTCCTGTGTCTACAACCCACTAATCTACGCCTTCATGAACAAGCAGGTGAGGAGGACCCACCTGGTTCTGATCCCTGAAGCAGCTCAGTATCACCTTTTTGTAGATATCTCCCTCTGCTCCTCCCAAAGCCAGAAAGACAGCCTGTATCACCTGAATCTGAATATGCAAACAAGATATAAAGATCCTGACTTTTGCTTCTCTGTCTCCAGTTTAACGCCTGCATCATGGAAATGGTGTTTGGAAAGAAAATGGAAGAAGCATCTGAAGTGTCTTCAAAGACTGAGGTGTCCACAGCATCGTAATGTTTGGAGCAAAACTCAGAAGGACATTTGACTTCCCTAAAGGACTTTTAAACATCTGCGTTCAGAGAACCCATAGGAAAAAAACAAACAAAAAACAAAACCATGTAAACAGTTTATACGTAAAACCCCATATCAAATTTTATTGTAGAAGGCATTTGTTTAGATAAAGCAAGAAAAATGGAATAAAAATGTATTAAATTGTCTGTTTGTGCTCTTTTCTGAAAAAACAAACTGCGACTTAAAAAACTGTGCACAACAGGACACCGTTGTTTGCCACATTTGCAGGGATACAGATTAAAACCAGAGACTGGATATTCCAATATTAACTTTTTGTTTTTTATTAAAGCTCTCATTGTTACAACATATTCAATTTAAATACATGCCGATAGAACAAGCTCTCCATCCTGAAGATCTGGGCTGATCTAGAGGTAGGTGGCATATCTTTAAAGACCACCAGAGGGCAGCAGTCAGAGTGTCAGACACCCAAACCCAACAATTTGTCAGTCAATAAAGATTTCTATCAAACTGTCTGAGCTTCTCTCGCTCTTTTGACTGTCGGCCCCCTCCTGCCCTGAAAGCAGGGACACATCTAAAGCTACAGGACGGGGCGTTTGGGAGGCGAGGGGTAGCAGCTGATTGGTGATAATCCATTAATGGGATCAGAGGTCAGATTCTAACCAGAGATCCTTTTGACATGTTGAATCCACGCATTGTGGCACACAGACCTCAGACTAAACCTAAAGCCTGGAGGTGAGGGCTGATGAGGTGAACTTCTTGTGCAGCCTCCGTTTCAGGATACCTTACATCACTGGTACCCAAACTTTTCTTGGTGAGCCCCCCATTGACAAACCTGGGAAGGCGTTTTTTTGCACCCTCACCCACCAACAGTTGGTTGATTAGAGTTTTTTTTTTTTATATTCCTCCCTGCAATTCTTTCCACTAACTGAAACGTCTTTAAATCCACATTAACATGAATTCAACACACTGTAGTAAACAGATAAATGGAGGCAGAAGATGTCTTTCAGTCATCAATGCTCACATTCAGAGACACACAGGAGCTCTTTCAAGCTGGGCACCATTTCATTCACAACACCTGTCCCATCAACCAGGAATCAGGATCAGAAATACTTTAATAATCCCAGGGAGGGATTACTTTCATTACATTCCTCCATCTGTAATAGAGTGACTATAGGACCAGTTTGATAGAACACTATGTCATACAATATATATAATCAGGGGGTCCCGCTCCATCTGGCCATCAGCTTTGGGGTCCTTTGCCTGGAAAATTTTAAAGACCCCTGCAATAAAATGTACTGCAATTCCCTGTAAATTACAAAACAATTTACTACCAATCAAAAATTGAAACGTATTCACTAATAAAATATCCACCTGCAATTACACTTAGCCCCTCTAAGGGGTGCATGCCCAAAGTTTGGGAACCACTGCCTTACAGTTACTGAATCAAAACAAGGTCATCAAAAGAATACCGATCTAGAAAGGGAACAACTTAGTTCAACTTAGGCGGATTTAGGAAATTAGACACTTAAAATCATAAGCGTTCTGAATGCGTTTTAATGAAAGGATTTTTATGAAAAACATAATTAATGTGCACAAATAAGAAATAGCTGTATTAGCTATACATGTAAACAGAGTTTATGTGCATGTACCAGGCAACTGCCTAGTACTGCCTAATATTAAAATCCCTCCCTGAGGATCAGATATGTGTTGCCTCTCTGGTGGAATCTCCCCTGTTTTGTGGTTTTATTGCTGGAACTAGTGTGTACCTTGGACTGCCGGTGCAACCTGGTCTCTGGCTTGCACCAAAGATGGCCGTGTAGCTGGGTTTTAAGGACTCGGTTCTCTGTGACTCCTTTTGTGTCTCTTTGGGGCAAGGACTGCTGCTCCGGTGAGGTAAAGTAAGGCTGTGTCGGGACTGTTTTGGCCTTTTGAAACCATGTCCACCCGTCCTTTGTTGCTTTTGGATCCTGCGTGCAGACCTCAACCTGTTCTTGCTACGCTATTAGATGTGCACCTCAACGTGATTAGCCCCTCCACATACACGTACTCAACAAACACATCGACACACGACAAACCCAAATATTTCAAGGTCATACAAAGATTCTGCGACGTGGCCCATCTACAAACAGTCTTTATCGGATACCAACTGGATACATCCCTGGTGCATGTAGGCAGGGCATGTGAAAAAGCAAAATAAAAAAAATAAAAAAAGAACTTGCTGCAATGAACTGTTCCTAGAACTCGTCGTGCCGCATCAAGACCTCGCCATAATTCGTCACCTGACTTCCCACAAACAGGTCGAACTTGTCCAGAATTTCCTCCTTGGTCAGCTTGCCGTCCTGGACAAGGAAATAAAGCATTTAATAGGGACTGATTGTTTGACTAGATTGAGTAATGGAGCTATTGGAAAGTGGACTGACCTTGTTGGTGTCAGACTCGTACAACAGGTGTTTGGCCTCTGCGACTGCATGGTCATAATCTGCAGGGAGGATCCAGTCCAAAGTTTCCTCCCTGTCCATCTTGCCGTCCTTGTTTTTGTCCCTGAACTCATAAAACTGCTGCCGTTCTGTGGCCACCCACTCCGGTTCCTCTACTCCATTTTCTGCAGTGAACATGTCACCTGCAAATGAGATATGAGGAAGAAAGTTCAAAGGTCAAACACTGATTCAGCAAGTTATGGTTTCATTTTAAAATTCCACAAAATTTCGAGAGAAGCAAGAAGTTTTTTTCTTGATCTCACAGCCAAAAGAATAAAGTTATGTCATTTTGTTCTAGAAGTCGTGTCTTGGAGGTTCTCGCTGTTTTTCTTCAGGGCAGAAATCATTCTTGCAGTGAATATAAGAATAGCTGTGTCATTGGTCAGGATATCAGGGCATAAAAAAGGAAAAGGACAGATGATATTCCCCTTTTTCTTTCAGGTCTTATTTCAAATGCATAAATCTATCAAGCAGAGGCGGGAGATGTGGTGTCAATAAGTCATCTCCATGCCATGTGTGTGCTCTGCCAAGCCACAGAACCAGTCTGCACAATTTAGTTCACTGGACGCTTATGCAACGTTCAGACCACAAGCAGCAGAGGCTGGTGTCAAATTCTTCCTCTTCAAGTTGGCAATCCAACGACGAACCCGTCAGTGGAGGATCAGGAATCAGAAAGGTGAAATTATTTCACTTTTCCCAATGTATCACAACATCCAGCTGCCATGCATGTGGGCATTGTCAGTTTCACTATAGCTCTGGTGAATTTCAATGCTGAAGTCCTCTGGAAATCTTCAATAATTGTTGTTGATTGCAGATGTGTCTAGTAGTTCCCATTGATTTTGCTTGTAAAGCGGGGAGAATGGCGCTAGGCTTACCGCACCGTGACGTCACTGCCGGAAGATGGCAGGAGGGAGGGGTTACTATATTTGGGCAAAGATGGGCGATCGCAACGAACATTTTTATCTTTATGTTTTTACTGATTAACGCTAAATTCATTAAATCACCACAAAGGTATTCGTTTTAGGTATAAATACTGATCCATTGATTATTCCTTGCTGACCGGACTTTTCCTTTAAAAAACATGAACCTCTCTTAGCATCTCATATATGCCTTTATTAAGGGTCTGAGTCTTTAATCATCTTTCTATTGTATTAGAGGCCAGCAACTCTACAGAAGAGGACTGCCAGTGCCTCTCTGTGTCTCTGAGGCAGAACCTTAACCCATGATTGCTCCAAGCTGCCCACTATTCCTTAAGGAATGGGATAAATGCAGCGGCCATTATTCATTCTAATGTGACCAGTAACTTTGATTATACTTATCCAGTCGAAGTTACTGGTCACAAAGGTATCCTCCCCCACATTCGGAGGTTCTGGACATATTCCACTCTCTGGTGGGAGTTCAAAGGGTGGATTGAAGGTCAATATGTAATGTGATATTGTGTCCCAGCAAAAATATTACTACCAAGGGTTCTCCCCAGAACATTGGAACAGGATGGACTACTTCTTTAGAGTGATTAAAACAATTCATGACCGCATGACTGCAGCTTGGAGAGATCAGTATGAAGGTCCGACTTGTTCTTAACCTGCTTTCAAGGAGTGATGGACAGCTGTGTCCTTACCGATGTATTCTTTCAGGTCAATGAATCCATCGCCGTTCTTGTCTATGTCTTCCATCGTTTCCTATGATAGAGGAGAGATGAGTTTAACTTGGGAACAAAAACCTCAAACCAACAACGTTTACATTTGATCACTGCTGCACTTTAAACAAAATGGAAATTTCATGAAAGCTGTACGAAACGAATTTTCGTTTTGTATACTCTGTGTATTCAAAATGACAATAAATGCTGTCTAAGTCTAACACAAGCCGTGGCCCCTCTTACCTGCACCACCACTTCCTTCATGTGTTCATGGTTTTCTGGATGAAGAAAAGCCATAAACTCTGGCTTGTCTGCATTCATGTCTCCATTACTGTCTGCCACTTTGAAGCGTCTCTCGTCCCTCGACATCATGTTGGTGTAGTTATACTCCCTCTCAGTCAGAGGACCCTCTGAAAGAAGATGAGTCAAGATCAAGAGTTAAAGGTTTCCATCTCGGACATGTATGGCATTGCTTTGGGGTTAGAAATTATATAGACCACACTTTATCAGGATTGAATGGTTAAAGATCTTTCAACTGTCTGGTAACCATGTCTCAGTGAAACCATTTTAATCACCAGTAACGAGACAGTGCTAACACCCAAGAAAAGCTCCTGCTTCAATAACCTTTGAGATGGACTTAGACCTGCAACTGTCCTCACAGACAAGCTAAATGTCTCCCACAAAGGTTCGATGGTTAGTCGTTATGCGCCGATATATACGATACCTGGCTGTGCAGTAATACTGATACCATCTGTTTGAAATTGATGTATGTGTATATATGAAGAACTGCATCCCACTTGGATGTAAAATAATTGCCATCATGTCTTTGTTAAGCTGCTGCCTACCTTTATGAAGCAGGAAATAGACTAATACACAGTGAATCCAGTAGAACTTTTTATTGCCTACCTGGAGTGGGTGAAAATAGTTGAATAAACTTTTGGCTCTCAAAATGATATCAGTGCCCTACACGACGATACCTTAGACTTAGACTTCTTTATTTGTCATTCTGTATGCACAGAGTGCATACAGAACAAAATTGCGTTGCATACAGCTTATGAACATTGCATTGATATTTCAAATGAGATGGAATACCTTTCCGGATCGTTACACACGAGTTATACAAAAAGTGCAGCAGTGGTCAAAGTGTAAACAGTGCAGTGGATAAAAACAGTGTGCAAATTGCAATGGTTCAGTGCAGATAGGCATTTGTGCAAAAATGCGTTATTTCCTTCGGTTGATACCACCATTTTAAGTTGGCAACACTACTCTTTGTTTTCAGGCAGCTGCCTAGTATTGCCTGAGGGTAAACATCCCCCCCCCCCGTGCGTTATAGCATAACCCCTTAAAACCAACCTCTGCCCCTTTTGAGAATCTCATAAACTGTAGGAATAAAAGCAGAATTTGGATTTAGTCTGGATAATTCCTGACAATGCTAATTTATTGAGTATAAGATTGTGTTTTTATTATAAAACTGAAGCAGTTCATACAATACTGACAGCCAACTTTGAACTTACTTTGAATTTACTTTGAATTTCTCCTCAATTTTGATATTAATCACATTTTGCACTACTTAGCCGTTTTTTGTGTGTTTTAAATGCAGCCATAATTCTTCCTGAGCCAAACCTTTAACCTTCTGATAAATCCGCCTATTTCTATTGAGTTACCACCTTATTTCACTTTACTTTTAGCATCTGCATCACATCTTCCTCCTCTGCCATGGTACCATCTTCATCAAGTTGGGTCTCATGATGTAACTTAGATAAATGATGGCCCCACTTTATCAGACTGTTAGGACCTTATCAGTGTGGACCCACCTGTCGGCATTTTACTGTGGTTGGACTCCGATTTTAAAAAGCTTTGATTTGGGGAAAAGATCAGATCTCAGCAGAAAACATAAGGGTCAGGTTCACACGTGTTCCTGTTTGGATCCTCACCCAGATAGCTGCCATAGGTGACGTTCCTGTACTCCTCCCAGCTGATCAGGCCATCATTATTCAGGTCAAACTCGTGCCACTGATGCTCCACATTCTCATACATGTGTCGGTTCTGCACATTCCTGATCCACAGCTCCAGCTCCTCCTCTGAGACAAAACCATCTTTGTTGTCGTCGATTCTATCCACGATGATTCTGCAGATTAAAGCACAGAGCAGATCTTAGGCAGTGGAACTGATCAACCAAAGATACAGACCGGATACACCGCCATCTACTGGCTGAATGAGAGAGTTGGCTCCATTGTTTTCCAACGCTTCCAATGAAAGGTTCATCTAATAAATGTCCATCATCATCTGTCCACAAGACCTTCAGGACAGGCGGACATTCTCACTTGTTTTGGACGGGGGGGGGGGGGGGGGGGATTTACCATTAGGCAATACTAGGCAGCTGCCTATGGCCCCAGTTTCCAGGGGCCCACATTAAACTCTGTTTAGATGTATGGTTAATACAACTATTCCTTATTTGTGCACATTAGTTCTGTTTTTGATAAAAATCCTTTTGCTGAAATGCCATCAGAACGCTTCTAATATTAGGTGTGTCTCAGCCCCCCCCCCCCCCCCCCCCTTCATGTGTTCACCATATTGGATCAGTCCATTTGCTGCAGCTATTTAGAAAGGTCCAAACAGACAACAGCAAACCAAACAAACAATGCAAAGAACAGTGTTGCCATCTTAGCGCTTTTGTTGCTATATTCAACGACTTTTCAGACCCCTCTAGCACTTTGATTACAATAAAACGCCTAGCGCCTAATCTAGACTTTTTCTGCTACTGCGGACTTTGGCGACAACATCTAAAAGCAGCGAACTCTGCTCTCCAGAGCCAGTAGATTGGTAACCCCGCCTCCTGCTCTCCTCTATCTTGTCTGCTGTCATGATTCATGCAGCTATTATTTCATCCAAATGAAAAATGGAGAACAGAGAAGCAGATCATGGCTTGTCTACAGTGAAAAGAAGGACTGGGTTATTTACTTTGGCCTTTTTGGAAACACAGGAAGAAGCAATCAGCTAAGCGAGCTTAGCGCTTGTAGAAAATCTTTCATTCCTTTTGGGACAGCATGAAACCCTAACCCTAAGAACATAGAGAGAAAAACAACAAGAAAATGGAATAAAGGGATAAAATGTAGAACGAATAATGGATGTCTATTCTATTAAATTTCTCTATGTGTATAATTGGTCTATTCTATGTTGTCTTCTCAATTCATAGGGCCCCCTGCCCATCTTTGCCTAGAGCCCCAAATTTCCTAAATCCATCCCTGATTGTGGAGCAGGAAATATAAAACTGCAGGGTTTCAGTTTGTGTGTTGGACGATCTTAGAAGAAAAACATTAAAGGAAGAAACAACTGTAGTGGTGATCTTCAGTCTCGGGTCGATACAAACAGATCAGGGTCCATCTTATTCATGTTAATCATTGTAATAAACCAGAGATCTTCATGTTTATCCTTTTGTGAAGCAGAATATCAGGAAACAATCTGGATTAATGTGAAGCAGCAAAGCTGTGACCTCTGATCGATCAGGGGGCATCAGGAACCGCCCTCTAGATGTTTGTTAGAAAAGGAGTTTCAAGACTGTTGCTCTGACCCGTTTCTGACAGAAAACCTCAAGGTGCATCAGAAGAAGCTTGGGTAACAGAGAACTGGAGATGCAAGGATATAGAAGTAGAACTTCTAACTGACCTCAGTCTACGTTTGCTCTCATCTGGTGAAAGATGTTCAAAGGCTTTGGCCTCATCTTGTCCGAGGAAAGCCTCGTGATCGTAGTCAAAGTTCTTGTTGTCGTCATGTTGGAGCTGACTGAGAGGTTCTTCCTGAAGGACCCGGCTCTTCTTCTCAGTGGGCTTTCCTCTGCTGATCACAATGAAGAGGAGCCAGCAGATCACCACCGAACGGATCATCCTGTTAAAATGACACAGACGTAATCAAACAGAGAATTACACAAACGTTGTCTCAAGGCACTTTACAGTTCACCAGATCATACAGTGAAAATGGTTCAAAGTTTTCTATCTAAGGAAAACCAGTTGATTGCATCGGCTCATTGACTCCCTCACACTAAGCATGCTTGTAGCGACAGTGGAGAGGAAAAACTCCCTTCAAACAGGAAGAAACCTCCAGCAGAACCAGGCTCAGTGTGAGCGGCCATCTGCTGAGGCCGGCTGGGGTTCAAGGTGACCGCGTTTCATCATCAGATCATCACAGATCTGAGCCTAAGGGGTGAAGGGAAGTTAAATGTCCTGTCATATTTAATGGAGTTTGGGTGAAAGATGGGTTCAGTTTCTAGAATAGGCCTCCGGAACCGACAGGAAGAAGCAGCAGAAGAGTTTAGGACTCTACATTCCCTCTGGATTGGTTAACATCCTCCTCAAGCACAAAGACCGTTTAGTGTCAGAAGATAACTTTACATCAGAGACCAGAAGATCTCATGTGGCATTACCTTAAGCTCTGTATTATGCTCCCCAAACTAAGATCTCAATGAACATCAGCTACCATAGCGATGCAGATGACATCCAGCTGCACAGCACCATGTCACAATGTGACTTTGGACCCATTCCAGTTCTGGATAAATGCAGAGAAGAAATCAACGCAATCAACATCAAACTAAAGTAATAGTTTTTGGAGCAAAGGAGGAGCATTTAAACGGGAGCATCCAGCTTCAGCTAATCCAGCAGCAATCAGGCTCTAAATCTGGGTGCAGTGATGGACTCAGACCTGAACCTTCAGAGGCTAACAGAGACAGGAACAAAGTAGGTGCTCCATCACCTGAAGAAAGTCTTTAGGATTAAAGGACTGATGTTGAAAACTACTTCCTGCTTCGTTCTTTAGTAGAATTGATCCCTGCAGCGGTGTCTTTACAGGTCTGCCTAAAAAGTGGATCAGACAGCTGCAGAAGTTCCAGAACGCTGCTGCCTGCATCCTCACTAGAACTAAGAAAGTGGAGAACATCAGCCCAGTTCTGAAGTCCTTCTGAGTCTCAGAGAGCAGGATTTAAAATCCTTCCGTTAGATTAGAAATCACTGAATGGCTCCAAAGTACATTATAGAATGATTGGCAGTGGATCGACAGCCAGACCTCTCTACTACTGGATCAGATCTACTCTGCAGAACCAGAACTAAACACAGACAAGCAGAATTTAGTTCTCATTCTCCAATGATCTGGAATAAATCCTCTTATTTTTAATGTTTTAATTTTATTCCCTTTGTTTTTTTTTCCCCTCTATGCCTCTGCATTGTACTCTTATTTCCCCTTGTTTCCTCGTGTACATCTTTTTAAAGGAGGAGTTTGCCAGAAAAGAAAAAAAATTGGCAAGATGCACAACTTTTAAATTTTTTTAATCAGTGAAGCAAAGATGTTTATTTACTTGTACTGCAGAGACAGACTGCAGGAGGGACCTTAACTTGATGCCGCGGCTCCGTGGAAGTGAAACTTCACAGAGCCACACAGTTTATTGAGCATTTTATTCAGTTGTGGGATTTTTAACAAAATTCTTTGTACTGTGTCAGATGGACAACTAAAGATTAGCAAGCTCCTTATTTAATAAAATTTAGCTGACACTTGTTTTTGCACTTGTTTATATGTTTTGAATCGTGTAAATAAAGTTATGCTAAGTGTCAGAAATTTAAATAGTCTCTCCACTGAAATGATCTATAGAAATAAACTTACTTTGACATTGTCCAGAGGAAGACTTCAGGAAAAGAATGGAATCATAGCAGATTATTCTTTCAGAGGAAGCCATCAAGGTCAGACTGAACTCTTTAGGAAGAACAAGGAATTAAAGTTGGAGGAAAATTATTTCCACTGAGCGCCACTGAGTCATGACTGACTGAAACATCTGGAGGAGCATCCTGATCCAACCCATATGATCAGGTTCCTTCTCCTCCAAGGCGGTGGGGGCTCTCCTACTTCTGACCCCATAAAGAAAAACTCTCTCCAGAGGCACTTTCCTCCAGAATCCAGGATCAGTTTTCTAATGTGACTGATTTATGTCTAAATGTTAGAACCCGTATGATGGGTGAATCTTTCTCTTTTTCTTCTTCTTGCAATAAAATCTGAACTTGACTCCATGTTTCTGGAAGTTAAGCTCTGCTTCATGGAGAGAATCTGCTCCTTCAGAACCAAATCAAAATGATTAAAGATTCCCTCCACAGAAGGAGGGACTCACCTGTCTGTGCAGCTTCTCCTGCTCATCTGGCTCACCTCTGCTTATCTGGCTCACCTCTGCTTATCTGGCTCACCTCTGCTTCTGATCCTCCAAACATCTCAAACATCTGTCCGACTCCCAGCCAATCACAGCCCACCCACAGCTGCACCTCTCATCCGATTGGCCCACATCAAAGCTTGAAAGATGAGGAGTAGGGTGGGAGGGAGGAGCTGCCACGTCCTCAGAGGAGAAGGAAACAGTCTGGCTGCAGGAGTCTGGATTCTCAGAAGGAAACAGAAATGTTTATTTTAGCTAGAGAGAGAAGATCCACAGCAGGTCCAAATATGGCCGACCTTCTGCAGCAAGAACAGAGTTCCTTCTGCAATAAGAACCCAGAGAACATGTTGGATGTTCTCATGTCCGGATCACTGAGTCCACCATGCTTTTAAATCAGAACCAGATCAGCCACTTGTAACCAAACTGTTTAACTCTGATTAAAATGTAAACCCAGTTCCTTATAAACAGCAGTCCTTAGTTATAATACTGTGATCATGTTCTGAATCTGATCCAGTTGGGTTAATCAAAATGTTTATGGAACAGACTCAGTCTTCTGGCATACCCTCACCGATCCTTAGGCATGTCAAATTAAGGTGTAGCTTCTAGTCCGCTAAATTCTGGTAGAGATCTTAGTGGTTGCGGATCTCATTGCTTCACAAGAGCAGCTCCTTGTTTGTTCTTCAACTATAATGCACATAGAATTCATTGTAGATCAGGAAGTCTTTGCTTTGGGATGGAAACCTTGTATGTCTTAAACCATCCCTTTATTGTACATTTTGTTAGCTTGTCTGTCTGCTATATTGACCAATATGATGTGTTGAACTAGATCTGCTATTTTCACAGCTTTTATGAGACACTTTTGTATAAGTATGGCATTAATTCATAAAAAAATTAGTCTATAGATCAAAGTTTTCTGCCCAGCAGCAACGATAAACTGGGTCGCCTGTGGTCGGCCTCAGCAGATGGCAACTCAAACAGAGCCTGGTTCTGCTGGAGGTTTCTTCCTGTTAAAAGGGAGTTTTTTCTCTCCACTGTCGTTACAAGCATGCTTAGTGTGAGAGATTGCCTTCGGGTCAATGAGTCGATGCAATCAGCTGGTTTTCCTTATAGAAAACTTTGAATCTATCTGACTGAATGATCTGGTGAAATGTAAAGTGCCTTGAGGTGACATGTGTTGTGAATTGTTGCTATAAATAAACTGAACTAAAACTAGTCTAAAACCTTTTTAGTTTTGAGTCCACTAAAACTGACTAAAACTATCACATATCGTAATGAGTAAAATGTGACTAAGACTAATAATAGTTTCCGTCCTGATGGCTGTCAAAAACAATACTAATTATAACCAAATGATACAAAGTAATCCCTGTTTACCAAATAAGATCTTAAGCTGTTTAGTCCATAACCAGCAGCAACAGACAGAAATGATTTCTAACATCTGGTGGGAACCAAATATTGCCAACAGTTGGAATCTTGGTTCTTAACCGTTTCCGTCAAAGATCCATAACTGACTTTGCCAAACCCATTTAGATGCTGCAGTGGTTCTGGAGACAAGACATCAATTGAATTCAGTTTTTTTATACTCTTTAAAAAGAAAATAGAAATGTTTGTCCTTTCCAGGAGCGATTGTAGGATTCACCATTTCCTATCTGAGACTTTTGTGTTTTGTCTTCTTGGACGGGCTGTACCAAAACTTACCTGGCTTTTCCTCACCTTACATCTTGCTCCTCTCCTTCCCCTTGTAAACCTCTCCCTCTTTGGACCGGCAATCCTATAATGGATTATATTTAACAAGGTAAATATATGCAGTTGTGTTTGAACATTTGGACACACTGCCAAAGAGAAAAGGATAAATTCACAAAAGTAATTCTAATAACAAGAAACTGAAAAAAATATATAAAAATAAAAGCATGCAAAATTATGATTTGATAGATTGAAATATTGATTTTGAAATGTGATTTTAAAAATAAGGATTTAAAAATGGTCCCAGACACATCAGAGCCCCTTGCTCCTGAACATTTCACCAACAAACCTGATTGCAGTGATTCCCTGAGAGTGTTGCTAAATATTTTAATTTAGGAGCTCCATCGTGCTGGTTTACCTGCTTTTTTGTTTGTTTATTATTAATATTTCTGTGAAACCATAATTGAAAATTAATGGCACGATTTTCATTGATTTCTTATTTCACTGGCATATATTTGTGTACACACACACAGATTTATATATATATTTATATGCAATTACTGTATAGTTTTTAGACTATATTAAGTATGTTTTTGTTTTACCTTTTATATTTAAAAAGCGCAAAAAAACAAAAAAAAAAACATATATTAGGGGTGCTTTGATTCAAGTTAAGGGTGCTTCAGCACCCCCAATAACATAAGAAAAACACAACTTCGTTTCCACTGTAATTTCTTTATCTCTTTTTTTTTAATCACTTCGTCAGAATTGACTTATCGTGAAATTGATTTTTGTTTTGTTTTTTAATGTAAAAAGTTTTAAAAGGGCTGATTTTTTGAGATTTTCACCCGATTCGGAACCTTTTATGGTGCGTGTTTCACTTTTAAACTGGCCAATCAGCAGCAGGCGGTCCGTCCCTGTTTCTGGTCCGGGTGGAACACGCAGTAGTGTGTATCAGCTAGATGTGTGAGTGACAGCTAAGGTTGGTGGTTCTGGATTGCCCAGGGGCTGCAGGCCGGTGAGTTCGGGTCGGAACCATCAGTGATTAGAGCCTTTTAAAAGTAGTTAGTTTAGGAGGCTAACTGTAAACCACAAGACTTTAGTAGCTCAATGCTAACCGTTAGCTGTTATTTTTGCTCCATGTTTACTATTAGTCTCCTGTCAGCTCGGGTGAGTGTCTGGTTATATGAATGCTGGAATCATTTGAGTGAAAAATAATCTGGTTTTGGATTGAAAGTATTTTAAAGGTCAATTACAACACAGCCGGCAACAGCAGTACCGATGTTTGACCGCTAGGGGTACTAAGGAAGCTCCCGCTACGGTCGCCATATTGGTCAGGTCAAATGCTCCCCCTAATGAATATTTGTAACCAATTCCAGTCATTCCAATAATACGAAGGACTACTAGGGCCAGGCTAGAGAATTTTAAATTTATTTGAACATAAATTTGTGACGAGAATAAAGTCGTTTTATTACTCAACATTATTCATTTTAGGGAAGACAGTGCTTCCTGTAAGAGTTGTCATAAAATACAACTTTATTCTCGTAATTTACGACTTTAATCTCGAAATAGAAAGAAAACTCTCCTGCCTAGCCCTAATACTCCATCGTTCAATAAAGCAACAATTCTTATTAAACCATTTTTCTTATGAAAATTCTTATTTTATACGTCCAAATGTTTTAGCTACATTGACACAGCCCAGTTAACCAATCGGTTATTTACAGGAAACCTTTGATCATCTGTTGGTCGTGTCCTGGTGAAGTGAATGCTAACAAAGCATTTGCTCCGTCACTTGTTTAACCTGGAAGTGTCGGTTTTTCTCTGCAGTGGTCGATCATGTTGGGAATGAGGATCTTCAAAGATCTCCGCACAGGAGGTGGATCCCTGCTGCGTCTCCGGAGGTCAGTCCAGTCTCAGACCCGGTTCTACTGCCAGGCGCCAGGCTCTTCGTCCTCCTCTCAGGCCAGGCTGAAGCTGCGGACCCGGTTGGGGGTCACGCTGCTGTTTGGAGGAGGTCTGCTGGGTGTGTGGTGGTACGTGGACTCTGAGAAGCAGCAGAGACTCCGACAGCAGCGCGTGGAGCAGCTTAGGAAGGTGGCGCTGGGTCAGGGGACATTCAGTCTGCTGGACCACACGGGCCGGCGCCGGACCAAGGAGGATTTTCTGGGCAGTTGGGTCCTGATGTACTTCGGCTTCACGCACTGTCCCGACATCTGTCCGGACGAGCTGGACAAGCTCAGCGCGGTGGTTTCTGCTCTGGACCAGGATCCCTCCCTGCCAGCCGTCCAGCCGCTCTTCATCACAGTGGACCCGGAGAGGGACGACGTGGCGGCGCTGGCCCGCTACGTCAAAGACTTTCACCCCCGCCTGATCGGGCTGACCGGCACCCCGGAGGAGGTGACGCATGCAGGCCGGGACTACAGGGTGTACGCCAGCCCTGGACCCAAAGACGAGGACGGGGACTACATTGTGGACCACACCATCCTGATCTACCTGGTGAGCCCGGACGGACTGTTTCTGGATTACTACAACAGGATGAAGAAGCAGGAGCAGATTGTGGAGAGCATCAGGAACCACATCCAGAACTACGTCAGACTGTAGACAGAACCACATGTAGCGGTGGACTCTGGGCGGACGGGTTCTGCACCTCCTATGGTGACTTTGTTTCTTCAAACATGTTTACTGTGAGAATTTAAATAAAAGAACTGGACTCCTTGATCTTTGGGTTTGTGGATTAAAAGGATTTTCCAGGAGAACAGATGTACGAAATAAAGTGAATGTTTTATTAGAATTATGAAAAGAGAAAGAAGGGGTTCTGTTAAAGTTGGATGGCGCCGTCTCACAGCCCAGACAAGGTGTGGAAGCGGTCCGTGGCCCTCTGGGTGCTGAGCAGGGTCAGGGCCATGGTGTCCACGCCCTCCAGACCCACGGTGCTGTCGATCTCCACCGTGTAGTCGTTGGCCTGCAGAGGGCGACAAACACAGTTTGGATCAGAACCTCAGCCATGAGGTTTCCCCCAAATAAACATCTAAATTCAACGAATAATTCATCTTCTTTGCTTGAGAACACGTCCTGTTAGAAATTAGGGCAGAGTGATATGAAGAAAATCTAATATCACAACACATATTTGGGCTATATAGCCATATATATCGCAATGTTTAAAGTAAATTAAAAAACAATAGAGTGGATAAAATTGCACTGATTCAAACTTTTGGTTTCAAATTAAATTTTACTTAAACCAGCTCAAAGCTTTTCACTAATAATTCTGCCACATGATGTCTTTAAGGCCAATTTATGGTTCTGACGCCTCTGCAAACATCAAATGTGTCTCTGTGCGTGAACACGCCCCCCGCGCAGAGGTTCTGCAACCATCGCCACGCACCTCCAGCAAAAATCTCCAGCTGTCTGTATGGCCCTCCTGCTCGATTCGGTGCCGGGGCGCACCGTTTTTAAAAACCGCGGAACAACTACAATGGACAAAAGGTTAATCGAGGACGTTGGCTTCTCTTCGATGCCTAGCAACTCTAGATCCATCTCCGTCACCGTGATGTCCTGCAGAGGCGCCATTGTTGTTTTGGGCCGTTTCTCAATTCACTAGAAAGCGAGTATGGACTTGCGCCAAGTACTTTCTTGAGAAGAACACAGGAAAGTCTAGACTTTGTGAGAACGGAAGCACGCAGCATTAATATGGGTCAATTGGAACAGAAGCGTACTGATGACATCACCTTACGCTCGGCTCGTCTAGAGCTGCATTTCACCTCCTGGTATTAATAGTCTCTAGATAAGAATAAATTCGAACTTTTTTCATTTAGTGGGGGAATAATATTGAACACAGTCAGATAAACACAAATCAAACAAACATTTTGCAAAATAAAACAAAAAAACTCGCCATCAGAACCAGTGGTCCTTCACACACGGCTAAGCCGTTAGCTTTGGAGCTCCGCTGGTTGCTGCGGTCCTCAACTTCAGTGATCTTTTTTTTTTTTTTTATTACGTATTCAATTGGTAAATGGACCATATAGTGACACTTTAAAGTAAAATATTCTCGCCTCAAATGATCTTAAAACGTATTTTTATTGAACAACAGGAACAGAAAGAGATCTTTTAACTTTCAATGGAGCGCACAATTGAAAGCTGCTGCTGCAGTGCATGCTGGGACAGCTGTCAATCTCTAGAACGGACAAGTCTGCTCTGATGCATGCTGGGTAAAGAGGGAGGGGAGAGAACAACATCCTGGGATTTGGTGCGTTCTCGGAGATTGGAACAGTGTTCGGCTGAGGCTGATGACGTGTCACGACCATAACAGAACACTCAAGAACGCATATTGAGAAACAGCCAAACACTCCCGCCGCCGCTGCCGAAGTTCTTGTGACCATCCGCGGAATTTCTTGTGAGTTCTCAAATAGACTCCCCCTGGTGCTTTGGCGGGCAACTGCAGTGCGTCACTAGAAATTCCAGCCCGACGTTACAGAAGCATACCAGAAAAACTGCTTTAGGACCAGAGCCAAGCGACATTTGATGTCTGTTTTAGACCTTTAACAAGATCCCAGCAACCAAACAGGAAGCAAAGCAAAAACATGCAATACTAAATAAAATGCAAAATATAAAAGGGCTATTTTGTGCATACTAAAAAAATGCAGAATGAAAAAAAGAAACTGACTTAAAATTACAACAAAAGAAAAATGGAAATACAGTCCAAATATTAGAGCATTTCCAAACTATTTACACTGATATTTACCTGCTGGGAATTTTAAAGAGGCTCAAAAAGTTTGAGAACATTGCCAAGTTTAGAAAACGCCGGCAAAATCTCTGATTAGAACGCATCACATCACAGGTATTAGAGCTTCTAAAAAACATTTAAATAACCTAATAAATAGCATCTGTGCTTTCCCTTTCCTCTCATATGGGATACATTTTTCAAACGATGCCGACGTTATCGACTCCACAGCTGATTTATTTAACATTTTAAAAGGTGTGCTGGGAGACGCTGCCATGCAGAGTTTACATCATTCTTTATTTTGCAGTGGATTACTTTTTAGGTGGTGGAATAAATTTGTACTCCTACTTTTTGCAGCAATTGTCTTGCGAATTAGCGCCTTTTGTTCGAGGTCCTCGGGTCGGAATCCAAACCACCGCAGCCCGCCGGTGTTCTGTCAGCTCAGCATACCCCATCAGGCCAGCATACCCACAGTAACACGCATTACATAGTGTGTCCTGTTTCTGCTCTCCTTACAGCCAATCACGCTGTTTTTTCCCCATTAATTCAGGTTTTTGTCGTAGTTTTGTGCTTAAAAACAACAAAAACGCTCCAGCGCTCACATTAGTAAAAAAAAACATTGCATGTCTGTTAGATGAGGATCTTATTAAAGAATAATCAGGGTTTTTTTCCACAGAGAATTAAAATCTATAGAGAGAGGATTCTACACCTCAGTTGACAGGATATGAGATTTGTTTTTAGTTTAACATAAACGACATGCAGATCACTTTTATTTATTTATACAGTACATGAAGAACTACTGAAATTCTTTTCAGATTAGACATCAATAGATTCATTAATTCCCCACGGTCCAGAGAAATTTTTAATTACAATCAGTTACCTTAAACAGAATTTAACACTGAAATAAAATGAGGTTTTTATGCATCCATGTTATACATTGAATTTTTGAATAAGAAAAAAAAATAAATAAATTAGATATATATATATAAAAAGAAGAATATCTTTCTATTTTAAAATCTAAAGTGTCTTTTTAAGTAGAAAACAATAATCTGAGCCTAGAGGCACAATCTGAAGTCATTCTATGGGACTGATAGCAACATACAGAACACTGAATGTTGCTCATCTGAAACACCTGCTGTCGCCATATTTTGTTTGCCGGTTGCTGTAGTGTGCCGCGCAGAAATATTCCTGTTTGGAGGAGGGGTTTATGTAGCATTCAAAGTGTGTGGGAAAATTAAAACTCAATGATATAGGTGCAGATTAGGGGTGGAACGGTTCACAAAATCCACGGTTCAGTTCACGGTTTTCGGTTCGGTATCGGTTAAATTGATAGCCTGACATGTTGGTCATGTTGCTGTTAGCATAAACAACACGTGTTGCACAATGCTTGCACACTGTTGCACTTTTATCCACAACTTTCTTTCCGCCGTCATCGTAGGTCACTCTAAATGCAAAGTGGTCCCATACAGCAGACCTATAAAGTGCTGCTGGCGCGTCTTCCAACTCCTGTTCTTTCCCACTCGCCATACCCACACAATTCTCCACAACAACTGATTTTTTTCTGCTACGCTGCTTCGCTTCTTCTTCTTCTTGTTTACTACTGGTGGTTGGCTTTGGTCGCAGTACCGCCACCTTCTGCTCTGGAGTGTAAACGCTTCGCCTATGAGAGAAAGGAGCAGCACATGAACCGAACGAAACACACGCGAACCGAACAGAGACAGTCGAACCGAACGGTCCCAAGTGCAGACGGCTTAATGTCGTTTTCGAATTTGTACTTGAAGGCTGCGAGAGTCATTTTAACTATGGTGCGTGGGGAAAAATGGAGATATATGGAGTATATTCGATATATCCCCTATTAGAAACTCCCAAATGAGTCTTTTAATAAAAGTTTTCATGAAGTCAGCAGGGTCCAGGAAGGACAGACCATAAACATCACGGACCGGGCCTATTTCTGGTCCGGATCGGGCTGCAGCTCCAGAGGCTTACCAGCTGCAGCGAAGCCAGCATGTACTTGCAGGCCTCCATGTTGTCCAAACCACTAACGATGGAAGCGAACAACCGCCGCCGGCCGACGTCGCCGAGCTCTCTGACGATCCGCTCGCCGTAGTCGTGGATGTCAAACGGGGGGCGTTCCTCCTAAAAAGCAAACAGGATCGGTGAGATGCAGGTGAAGACTGGGAACGCCGGGCGGTTCTCCCAGCCCCGCTCCCACCTGCAGCGCCAGCTCAGGCCGGATCTTTTCCTCCCACTCCTTGACTCTGCGGGATAGAGCCGTCTCCTGGGCGTAGCCCTGACTGTTCACCACCATCTGCTCCTGAAGGCAGCACAGAGAACAGAATCAGTCCTGTTCAGAGGGCCGATCCGGTCTGGAGTCACCGATGATGCTGATCACTTACAACCCGGAGCATCACCAAGTCTTCGTACGTCAGATTGTCCTTCTGAGCCTCTGTAGACAAGCAAAAGGAAAACATCCCTGAGGAACGCCTCTCTTCTTCCGTTCACTTGCATTGGATCTGATCGAGGGTTTTACCTGCAGGGCTGAAGTCTGGAGCTCCGGCAAACTCTGCAGGAATGTCATCAGGAAACCCGTCAGGTTCCATGTCCGAGTCGTCGTTGTCGGCACCTAAAGGAGGAGCGTACAGACCCGTTAGCACGGATCAGCAAACTTTCCATAGGGTCAGCGAATGCATCATAGTGTGGACATGCTGTTCAATAAATGAACATCCAACTGCCATGCACGTAAATAATTGTTGTTGATTGCAGATGTGTCTAGTAGTTCCCATTGATTTTGCTTGTAAAGCGGGGACAATGGCGCTAGGCTTACCGCACCGTGACGTCACTGCTGGAAGACGGCAGGAGGGAGGGGCTACTATATTTGGACAAAAATGGCCGCTCCAAGCCTCAGTGATTGCTACGAAAATTATTATTTTTTTTTTTTACTGATTAACGCTAAATTCATTAAATTATCGCGAACGTATTACTTTTAGGTATAGATAATGATCCATTGGTTATTCCTTGCTGACCGGACTTTTCCTTTAAATAACCCCCAGAAGGTAAAACATAACCAGTTCTGAACATTCCTCCTAAATAAAAACTTCCTAACAGAAAATCGTTTTCCTTTTCTCTTTAATTTAACCCGGTGTCATCAGGCCGGTGTAGGAACCAGATCTGCTGGGGTCCTGCTTCATGCCAGTGACTTTACGCTAAATGATTGGCTGAATGTTGCCACATGATGTAAAACATAGCAGTTATCCAGACAACGATAATAACATCACACAGCGGGCTGTTAGCGTGCCTAATGACCCATGAAGTTTTACCTGATCGATACAAAAATGAAAAAAATCTGTTTATGGTGAACAAAGTAACTGTTAGACCAGGCTAGCTGTGCTCAGTAGCTAACAGGTTAGCCTATTTTAGCTCAGTCAGTTAGCCACTTTAAGCTACACTACTTTTAAATTTGAATCAACAACAACCGTAAAAAGAAAAAAAAATCAACTAAGACCTTTTTTTCACCTTGTTAAATAGAGATTAGTTTTAGAACGCAGAACTTTCCTTCAAGACTGACGATTGTTTTCTACTTTCGGCTACTTTAGATCGCAGATGAAATGTAAAATAATAGCAAATATAGGTAATAATATGTTGAGACTCCAAAAGAGATTTGATCCTTAAGAAACGGGTGTCTACAGTTTGTCTGAGTGGAGTTGCCATATGTTGACGTCAGGTCTGCAGATCTGGTACCTACACGGCAGTTCAACATCTCCACGCCGTGATGCATTCGCTGAACCTCAGAAAAATGAGCTCCTGGCTCTTTGTTTTCTTTTAAACAGCAGAAACATGAGGCTCAGCTGATGGTTCCAACTGAAGATAACCTTTGGAAATGAAACTTACCCAGCAACTCGGCACATCTGAAGTCCTCCACAGGCTCCGCCTCCTCTGGCTGCAGGAAGGTCCTCTTCAGCTCCTTTTCCGACGTTCCCAACCCCTTTAACCGCCCCAATTAAAAACAGAAAAAACATCATCAGAAATAATGCAACAGTTTCAAACATCCAATCCTTTGATGAACTAATTCACTCTTTCAAAATAAAAGCTCTGAAAATTTTGGTCCTCGTGTCCAACTGCGTTTTCAGCCAGGAGAACATCAAACTAGGGCTGCACCTAATGATTGTTCTAATTGATTCATCCGTCAATTATTTTTTAATTAATCTATTAATAATTTGAAAGCAAAAGAGACTTTGAATAGAATAAAACAGAGTGAAACTAAAACATTTCCACTTGTGGAGTTCTGCAGCGGTCTGCAACCTTTCGTATCCGAAGAGCCCTTTTCCCCGAGACCGACCAAGTAAAAGTTTTTTAGAGCCGCAAAATGTAACATGACTTTAAAAAAAAAAAAGTCATGTTTTTTTGAAAAGTTTTTCAAAAAAAATATTTTTTATTTTTTTAATCTTGTATAAGAAATTAGTTGCCATCTTAAACAATCAACAATTCCTGTATTTTTATCTTTAAAAATAATATTAAAACACAATTTCCACAGTAACTGAAAAACAGAAAAATGTCTCTTAAAACAGATTTCTGTTTTTTTTAATCGTATTTTTTCCTGTCTTATAAAAAAAACACTGGTATTTATTATAGTACATTTTTTAGCTCTTCATATTCATTTTAGCCACTATTAAGGGCCGCTGGAGGGGGTCCAAAGTGGCTCAGATGATTGCAGCATATTGACAGATGAAAAAGGTTTATTTATCTTAATTGCAAGCTGTTTATATATATTTTTTGCAATCTTGGTATAATTAATGGATCCCTCTGTCAGTTAAAGCCATGTTTTACAGTCAGAATACTCCAATTATTGATTACTCGATTACTTAATTAGTCGAGGATTATGTCAATAATCGATTAATCACAACTAATTGTTCCAGAACCATCTCAAACGGTGCCGTTCCGTTGGTCCAAGTCTCACATTTAAAAACTAGAAAGTGGATCCTGGAACCAGTCCAAACCAGAACAGGTCCGACTGTCCAGTGGAACCAGATCCATGACCAGCAGCAGCAGCTTGGGTCCAAAGGAAAACGTCTCCGCAGACGTTCCTCCCCAGCAGGAAACGGTTGCTTTAGTTTGGACCCACTTTACTGGAGGCTTCCCGGTTTGGGTGGACTCACCACTCGCCTGCAGATCCTCCTCTGTCTCCTCACTTTGTCCTTGATGGTGCTCTGGTAGATGTAGTTGAGGTCTAAAACATCACAAAGCTTCAGTTAGCAGCTCTATGCCTCCTGTCAGCGTTTCAGTGACGGTTCTGTGGTACCTAGGAACGTGGGCCCGACCTTCAGCTTCACCACTGGTTGATTGACTGGAACAGACACACAGCAATGAGACGGAGGAATCATTCAGTACAGAGAAGCAGCAGCTGGAACTCACAGGCTCCTCTGAACCAGCTCCTGAAGTCCTGCAGGGGTGCCGCTCGCTTCCTCTTCCTCTTCCCTCCATCATCGAGGCCATCGGGAACTTTGTAGTACTTTCCTGGAGAGGAGGCAGAACGCCTTCAGAGCTGTAGGCAAACAGGAAGTGACCTGCAGCAGCGACGCTCACCTGCTTTTAAGGGCTCGTCTGCTTTCAAGACAGAGTAGGGATCATGGAGACTCCAGGCGTCCTCCTGAAACAGAACAGGACTGGAACTCTCAATCTACTAGTGGTTCCTAGAATTTATTAAAGTAGAAAGTAAAAACTTTCCTTGTATAGATGTTCGAGATCGGCCTGTTTTTCCAGAGTAGTCGTTTCTCTGACTGTATACACGGTACGATTTTTTTGATTGTTGCACCCAGCTACATCTCACACTGTACGACAAAACGTTTAAACATTCGTGGCTCACGATGTACACTACTGTTCAAAAGTTTGGGGTCACATTGAAACATCCTTATTTGTGAAGGAAAAGCACTGTACTTTTCAATGAAGATAACTTTAAACTAGTCTTAACTTTAAAGAAATACACTCTATACATTGCTAATGTGGTAAATGACTATTCTAGCTTCAAATGTCTGGTTTTTGGTGCAATATCTACATAGGTGTATAGAGGCGCATTTCCAGCAACTATCACTCCAGTGTTCTAATGGAACAATGTGTTTGCTCATTGGCTCAGAAGGCTAATTGATGATTAGAAAACCCTTGTGCAATCATGTTCACACATCTGAAAACAGTTTAACTCGTTACAGAATCTATAAAACTGACCTTCCTTTGAGCAGATTGAGTTTCTGGAGCATCACATTTGCGGGGTCAATTAAACGCTCAAAATGGACAGAAAAAGAGAACTTTCATCTGAAACTCGACAGACTATTATTCTTCTTAGAAATGAAGGCTATTCCATGCGAGAAATTGTGTACTACTCCCATCAGAGGACAGCACAAACAGGCTATAACCAGAGTAGAAAAAGAAGTGGGAGGCCGCGTTGCACAACTGAGCAAGAAGATAAGTACATCAGAGTCTCTAGTTTGAGAAACAGACGCCTCACAGGTCCCCAACTGGCATCTTCATTAAATAGTACCCGCAGTAGCCTGTTCTGTCCCAAAAAGGGCAAAAAACAAAATAAAAATCGTTTTGTATACGAGACTGACATGGGAGTCTGTGTGTTTCCTGGACGCCTTTTACAGCTGCTTTCTGTATCTCTGCTTCTGTCTCCTTGAACCCCAGTCGGCCTCAGCAGATGGCCGCTCACACTCAGCCTGGTTCTGCTGAATTGTTCTTCCTGTTAAAAGGGAGTTTTTCCTCTCCACTGTCGCTACAAGCATGCTTAGTGTGAGGGATTGCATTTGAGTCAATGAGTCGATGCAGTCAACTGGTTTTCCTTAGAGAGAAAAGTTTGATCAATCTGTCTGAATGATTTAGGTGAACTGTAAAGTGCCTTGAGATGACGTGCTGTGAATTGGCGCTATATGAATAAACTGAATAGAATTTCTACACCAACAGCTTACTCTGTTTGCAGTCTAATGTGCTCTGGTTAAATGATATAATTTATATATGTTGTATCAGTATATTTTTTTTATACTTTGGTTTTGCTCCATTTGTTAGTAAATAAAGGGCTTTAAGAACGGAGCTGCAGTGGAACTAAAGCTCCAGTTAGTGGATGCGTGGCAGAGCACTACCAGCAGATGGTGACAGCGTTCACCACTGATTCCTAACATGATGACATGATGGTGGGTTTTTATAGGCAGAGTAGATAAGTGGACCCTTTGTTCAGGTCTTACAGCAGCTGGGATCATCTCCTCCGTCTGCTTCTCCACATTCCGTCTCTCCCGGATCATCCGGCCGTCACTTGGAGCCTGAAACAGAACCCGGTTAGCAAGTTGGGAAACCCGCAGCAGCTCAGACACCAGGAGGATTTAGATGGGTCTAAGTACTGAGGTCTGTTGGCGCTCCACATGTTCCTCTGGTTCCTGTTCCATGTCCTCGACAGGAAGGAAGTTCTCAGCAGCGTCGGCTGCGCCGTCATCGTCTTGATCGAAGGCGGCCGGAGCTTCAGCTGCAGGAGGGAGGAAGCATGGCGTCATTAAACTGGCAGCGGAGTCCTCCAACCACTAGGAGAAACCCAGACACAGCAGGGCGCAAAAAACCAGAGGAAGGGTCCAGTTTAACCAGTTCTCACTAAGATTTAGACCAGTTACAGCTTCTGAATGGTTGTGTTCGAATTTAAGAGATGCGTCCTCCGAATGGCCAGATTCGAAGGCCAATTACATCATAGAGGTCTGGTCGGATTCCAAGACTCCTCGTTATGCTGCCTACAACTCGTCTCGTACAGTCACCAGTTTAGTGCTACTTGGTCCCAATGGAATTTCCCATTGGGAACCTACTACCATTAAGTTGCTAACTGGTTAGCAAGATGCTTCCGACAAACCGGCCACAATCAAAGAGCTTGCAAACCTTCCGCCACAACAATCCCGCCCCCTTGATAATCGACCAATCACATTCACTTTATTCACTCATTTAAAGTCGTGAACCACTCTGGAGAATTTGGAAATGCAACGATTGGAACAGCTGCTTCCTTAAGACTTTAAAAAGAAACAGTTTGGAAAGTTCGGTATTCCACTTTCCCTGCTTTGTGTATCAACCATCACTGTTGCTAAGCAACAGAGCATAGGCGGCGAAGGCCGTCGAAGGCTGGACCTGTTTGAATTCCTTATTTTCACATACTTCAAAGGATCCAGTCCAGGTTTACCGCGTCCTTGGAAGATGCAGCCCATAAATTCAAACACATCAGTGTGTCCAAAGTTCTTCTGATATCTAGAAACCTGTTCTGATCATCTTAGCAGGTTCTAGGTCTGTTAGGTTGCTATGGATACATAGAGAATCTGTCTCATACCCGTTTCTCATCTGAGGAACCTTCTCGCTACAGAAAACCGAGAAGTCCTGCAACAGAAGAACCAACCTGGATGCTGTGTGGCGAAGGGTTCAAGGTGCTGATCCAGCAGGAAACTGGAAGACGCGGTCGATCGAGGAATTAGCAGGATCAAGTCCTTCGATCCTGGGATGAACAGGTTCATCCTGAAGTCCTTCTGGCTGCACACCACCTCGCCCTTCACACTGAGAGCCAGAGACAGCGGTCAGTCAGAGCAGAGCAGGTCAGGGACCAGGACAGTTCAGGACAGCAGACCTGATGAGAGGCAGCTTGTTCTTCTCCTGGGTTTCAGGAGGAATCAGCGATTCAGGAGGAAGAGGAACGATCCTGACGCTCTGAAAGGAACCATGTGTGTCAGTGAGGAGATCCCCAGGCTTCTCCAGGCGTCCGCAGGGCTCAAACTCACCGTGCTGTTGTCCGACCTCTGGAACGAGTCACGCACCTCCAGGTCCAGAGCAGTGAACTGAAGGAGACGGAGGACAGACTACATTACCCAGAATGCCCTGGACAAACCGCCAAACCAAAAGGTAGGCCTTTGTTCTCACAGACGCGTCGTCGTCATCGTAGCTCGTCTGCGTTTCCCCTGCAGCGCCGTTCTGAGCCTCCGCCGCCTCTTTGCTCCGCCTGTAAAGAAACCAGAACAGAACCGGAACCATGAGACCCCCCCTGACCCGGCCCCCCCTCCCTCCAGCTGTGACGGCGCTGCTTACTTCTTGTTCTTGTCATTGATGTACTCCAGCGTTTGGTAAACCAGGGTGTGAAGAAGCTCAACCTGGAACAAGCAGAGACCCTCAAGAAGAGACACCTTCACCCCCCCCCGATATCTCCACCCACCCAGCTGACCTCCCATCATGGCTCCGCCCTCCTCACCCACCTTCTTGCTGTAAATGCAGGTGGATCCCTGAATGAGCAGCGCAGCTTCTGCAAAGTTCAGCCTGGTTTTCCCTCCATCGAAGGTGATGCACATCTCATCCAGCTGATGGAGAGAAGACGAGTTGAGCAGCAGAAGCCTCTCAGTCCTCGGAGATTCATCTCAACCACACTGCATTCACACACAGTTTACCTCCTCTAGGTAGTCGTTGAGCTCAGACGCCACGTCGATGTCCCAGTTCTTGGTGAGCTCTCTGATTGGCTGCAGCAGGTGGGCATACCTATTCTCTGTGGACTCCATGACGGGAGAACTGCTTCCCACACCTGGAACAAAGTCATGCTGGTCTCTAGATCTGTTCTGAAGTGGAGCTGATGCTACGTTGTGTGATTGTTTAGAGGATCTAGTGATTGATCCAGCAACAGCGATGCATCAAGCTCATAGAGTGTGTCAGTTTCCAGAAAGTCAGGCAACCGATACAGGAGCTGTTTCTGTCTGACTGACGCTCTAAACTGTGTTTAAAAACAGATCCGTCAATGCCACGAATCTGCTAAAAATAAACAAAACCAAAAATCATTAGCCGTTTATCATTAAAATGATGAGTATTAGAGCAGCCTAAAAGGAAAAGGAACGGATCAGCCACTGCGTTTTTATTTTTATTTTCTCGTTATGTCATCCTTAAGTTGATTTCAAATTGACTCTTAGTTTATATACTGTTTTTACTGTACTTATTGTTTTATAATTATTTAAAATCCGGTTCCGCAACCATCCTCACTCACATTTTCCCCTAAATTTTCATGTTTATATTATTTATTGCTGCATCTAAAAATATAAAAAATATTTTCTATTTAAATATGAAGTTATATGAATTAATACAATATAACCTAGAATAACTTAAATGATATCATTGTACTGGATCATCAAATCAATTCAGTTTAGTCAAATAAGCTGCCTGTAGTGTCCTTAAATGTCCAGCAGGTGTCAGTATTCTGCAACAGTATCAACACAGCATCAATACAGTTTGGTAATGAATCTAAGCGCTTCAAGATGCCTTATTAAACACCACTAATCAACAGTGATATCTTACCGACTAAACCGGAAGTAAACAGAGTTTATAGAGCTGAACTATCTAGATTGTAACTAGACTAAAATGGGACGGAAGAATTTGACAACATTCCCACTAAAATAATGAAGTTACAGGATGAAACGGTGACAATTTACACATTTAGTCAGTGTGTCAGCAACAGTCCCCTGTCCCCTTGTTTAATTGATGGATTAATATTTATCTTATTTTTTCTTTCAGTCATTTCTAAAACCCCTCAGGAGCTTCTATCTACCAGGAGCTGCTGCTTTGATCTAAACACGGTGCGCGTTCACGTTTTTTCTGTGAACTCTGGATCGACTGCACGGAAACTGATCAGTTAAATCTGTCTCATTTAGTGACATTAAACCAGCGACGCGTCCTTTAGATGAAACCTAATGAATGCGGCTTGACATGCGGAGCCTGACTTGATTCAGAAAAGATCTTTGAAGTCTGGCTTTTATGAGCAAGTTTTATAAAATACACATCCGGACGTAAAAACTCAAATAAATCTCTCATAATTAAAGCTAACTACGAGGCCGAACGTGTGTGTTAATCCAAATCATCAGTAAATTATCTTCTCTGTGTCTTTGCCTGATTAATTTATCTGAAAAAGAAGCTAAAAATCTAAAAACTGGCCAAATTTAAGCAGAGTCTGGCTGGAAGACCATCTCTAAACTAAGCGGGTTTAAGTAAAGTTTATTCGGGTTATTTTAATAGCATGGGGACGTCGGTTTATTGTGACGTTTTTATCAAAATTATTCTGATTTAAAACAATTCATAAGAAAAACAATAATGAAGGTTGTTTATATGTTATCAAACTCACCGAAACTCAAACAACCCGCGCCCAATCTCTTCTTCTTTGGTTTGTATTGGTGTCGAGGTGCCGCCTCTTTCTTCTTCTTCTTCTCTTTAGGAATTTAAATTTATACTGCCGAACCGATTCAAGGTGTGTTTACCGCCACCTAGTAGACCGGAAGAGATAAATCGCATGTTTATGCCATAATGTAAACATTTAATATTTAAACACAGTTTAATAACTCTATATGTTAAAGATATCTTATTGAATGATTACAAATATTTGTAAATATATGTTCTAATGTTAAAGAAAACGACCTTCCCTCTTTACTAAGACCTGCTTTTAAGCTTTAGTGCTTTCTTCTTTATAATTGATGATTTCTATTTGGACATGTTTCAGGTTTCTGATGAACTGAAATAACAAAAAATCTGATGTTTTTCTATTTAGAAGAAATAATTGTTCAGACTTTATGTCCAGTTTTTTATTGAGTCATGATCATTTTCTCTCTGGCTTCCACTATCTGATCTATGGTAACCTATAGAAATGTCTTCCTATAACATCATTATCACTTGGCTCCTGCCATATCTTAAGGATATGTTATGAATGGAATATTTCCCTTTAAGGTGATTATATCTTGAGGGCCTGAATGGTTAAAATTACATTTGTTTTATTATTCTGATTTCTTTCTGTAACTTGATTCTCTTTGAAGCAATTCCCTTTTTCCTCTCTTTTTTCTTGTTCTTATAAATATCTCAAACAAACTTCTGTGAGTATTTATTAAACTCCAATAACATATTCTACCAGGATCCAGAGTTTCTGGAGGACTGATCCTGGTGGTTCTGGAGGTCTGATCCTGGTGGTTCTGGAGGTCTGATCCTGGGTTCTGGAGGACTGATCCTGGTGGTTCTGGAGGTCTGATCCTGGGTTCTGGAGGACTGATCCTGGTGGTTCTGGAGGTCTGATCCTGGTGATTCTGGAGGTCTGATCCTGGTGGTTCTGGAGGTCTGATCCTGGTGGTTCTGGAGGTCTGATCCTGGTGGTTCTGGAGGACTGATCCTGGTGATTCTGGAGGTCTGATCCTGGTGGTTCTGGAGGTCTGATCCTGGGTTCTGGAGGACTGATCCTGGTGGTTCTGGAGGACTGATCTTGGTGGTTCTGGAGGTCTGATCCTGGTGGTTCTGGAGGTTTGATCCTGGTGGTTCTGGAGGACTAATCCTGGGTTCTGGAGGACTGATCCTGGTGGTTCTGGAGGTCTGATCCTGGGTTCTGGAGGACTGATCTTGGTGGTTCTGGAGGTCTGATCCTGGTGGTTCTGGAGGTCTGATCCTGGTGTTTCTGGAGGACTAATCCTGGGTTCTGGAGGACTGATCCTTGTGGTTCCGGAGGTCTGATCCTGGTGGTTTTTGAGGACTGATCTTAGGTTCTGGAGGACTGATCCTGGTGGTTTTTGAGGACTGATCCTAGGTTCTGGAGGACTGATCCTGGTCGTTCTGGAGGTCTGATCCTGGTGGTTTTTGAGGACTAATCCTGGGTTCTGGAGGACTGATCCTGGTGGTTCCGGAAGTCTGATCCTGGTGGTTCTGGAGGACTAATCCTGGGTTCTGGAGGACTGATCCTGGTGGTTCTGGATTCTGGAGGACTGATCCTGGTGGTTCTGGAGGACTAATCCTGGGTTCTGGAGGTCTGATCCTGGTGGTTCTGGAGGACTGATCCTAGGTTCTGGAGGACTGATCCTGGTGGTTCTGGAGGTCTGATCCTGGGTTCTGGAGGACTGATCCTGGTGGTTCCGGAAGTCTGATCCTGGTGGTTCTGGAGGACTGATCCTGGTGGTTCTGGAGGTCTGATCCTGGTGGTTCTGGAGGTCTGATCCTGGTGGTTCTGGAGGACTGATCCTGGTAGTTCTGGAGGACTGATCCTGGTGGTTCTGGAGGACTGATCCTGGGTTCTGGAGGACTGATCCTGGTGGTTCTGGAGGACTGATCCTGGTGGTTCTGGAGGTCTGATCCTGGTGGTTCTGGAGGACTGATTATTAGTTCTGGAGGACTGATTTTTAGTTCTGGAGGACTGATCCTTGTCCTGGAGGACTGATCCTGGTGGTTCAGGAGGACTGATCCTGGTGGTTCTGGAGGACTGATCCTGGTGGTTCTGGAGGACTGATCCTGGGTTCAGGAGGACTGATTTTTAGTTCTGGAGGACTGATTTTTAGTTCTGGAGGACTGATCCTGGTGGTTCAGGAGGACTGATCCTGGTGGTTCTGGAGGACTGGTCCTGGTTTCTGGAGGACTGATCCTGGTGGTTCTGGAGGACTGATCCTGGTGGTTCAGGAGGACTGACCCTAGGTTCTGGAGGACTGATCCTGGTGGTTCTGGAGGGCTGATCCTGGGTTCTGGAGGGCTTGTCCTGGGTTCTGGAGGACTGATCCTGGTGGTTCTGGAGGACTGATCCTGGGTTCTGGAGGACTGACCCTGGGTTCTGGAGGACTGATCCTGGTGGTTCTGGAGGACTGATCCTGGGTTCTGGAGGACTGATCCTGGTAGTTCTGGAGGATTGATTCTGGTGGTTCTGGAGGACTGATCCTGGTGGTTCTGGAGGACTGATCCTGGGTTCTGGAGGACTGATCCTGGTGGTTCTGGAGGACTGATCCTGGTGGTTCTGGAGGTCTGATCCTGGTGGTTCTGGAGGACTGATTTTTAGTTCTGGAGGACTGATCCTGGTGGTTCTGGAGGACTGACCCTGGGTTCTGTAGGACTGATCCTGGTGGTTCTGGAGGACTGATCCTGGGTTCAGGAGGACTGATTTTTAGTTCTGGAGGACTGATTTTTAGTTCTGGAGGACTGATCCTGGTGGTTCAGGAGGACTGATCCTGGTGGTTCTGGAGGACTGATCCTGGTGGTTCTGGAGGTCTGATCCTGGTGTTTCTGGAGGACTGGTCCTGGGTTCTGGAGGACTGATCCTGGTGGTTCTGGAGGTCTGATCCTGGTGGTTCTGGAGGACTGATTATTAGTTCTGGAGGACTGATTTTTAGTTCTGGAGGACTGATCCTTGTCCTGGAGGACTGATCCTGGTGGTTCAGGAGGACTGATCCTGGTGGTTCTGGAGGACTGATCCTGGTGGTTCTGGAGGACTGATCCTGGGTTCAGGAGGACTGATTTTTAGTTCTGGAGGACTGATTTTTAGTTCTGGAGGACTGATCCTGGTGGTTCAGGAGGACTGATCCTGGTGGTTTTTGAGGACTGATCTTAGGTTCTGGAGGACTGATCCTGGTGGTTTTTGAGGACTGATCCTAGGTTCTGGAGGACTGATCCTGGTCGTTCTGGAGGTCTGATCCTGGTGGTTTTTGAGGACTAATCCTGGGTTCTGGAGGACTGATCCTGGTGGTTCCGGAAGTCTGATCCTGGTGGTTCTGGAGGACTAATCCTGGGTTCTGGAGGACTGATCCTGGTGGTTCTGGATTCTGGAGGACTGATCCTGGTGGTTCTGGAGGACTAATCCTGGGTTCTGGAGGTCTGATCCTGGTGGTTCTGGAGGACTGATCCTAGGTTCTGGAGGACTGATCCTGGTGGTTCTGGAGGACTGATCCTAGGTTCTGGAGGACTGATCCTGGTGGTTCTGGAGGTCTGATCCTGGGTTCTGGAGGACTGATCCTGGTGGTTCCGGAAGTCTGATCCTGGTGGTTCTGGAGGACTGATCCTGGTGGTTCTGGAGGTCTGATCCTGGTGGTTCTGGAGGTCTGATCCTGGTGGTTCTGGAGGACTGATCCTGGTAGTTCTGGAGGACTGATCCTGGTGGTTCTGGAGGACTGATCCTGGGTTCTGGAGGACTGATCCTGGTGGTTCTGGAGGACTGATCCTGGTGGTTCTGGAGGTCTGATCCTGGTGGTTCTGGAGGACTGATTATTAGTTCTGGAGGACTGATTTTTAGTTCTGGAGGACTGATCCTTGTCCTGGAGGACTGATCCTGGTGGTTCAGGAGGACTGATCCTGGTGGTTCTGGAGGACTGATCCTGGTGGTTCTGGAGGACTGATCCTGGGTTCAGGAGGACTGATTTTTAGTTCTGGAGGACTGATTTTTAGTTCTGGAGGACTGATCCTGGTGGTTCAGGAGGACTGATCCTGGTGGTTCTGGAGGACTGGTCCTGGTTTCTGGAGGACTGATCCTGGTGGTTCTGGAGGACTGATCCTGGTGGTTCAGGAGGACTGACCCTAGGTTCTGGAGGACTGATCCTGGTGGTTCTGGAGGGCTGATCCTGGGTTCTGGAGGGCTTGTCCTGGGTTCTGGAGGACTGATCCTGGTGGTTCTGGAGGACTGATCCTGGGTTCTGGAGGACTGACCCTGGGTTCTGGAGGACTGATCCTGGTGGTTCTGGAGGACTGATCCTGGGTTCTGGAGGACTGATCCTGGTAGTTCTGGAGGATTGATTCTGGTGGTTCTGGAGGACTGATCCTGGTGGTTCTGGAGGACTGATCCTGGGTTCTGGAGGACTGATCCTGGTGGTTCTGGAGGACTGATCCTGGTGGTTCTGGAGGTCTGATCCTGGTGGTTCTGGAGGACTGATTTTTAGTTCTGGAGGACTGATCCTGGTGGTTCTGGAGGACTGACCCTGGGTTCTGTAGGACTGATCCTGGTGGTTCTGGAGGACTGATCCTGGGTTCAGGAGGACTGATTTTTAGTTCTGGAGGACTGATTTTTAGTTCTGGAGGACTGATCCTGGTGGTTCAGGAGGACTGATCCTGGTGGTTCTGGAGGACTGATCCTGGTGGTTCTGGAGGTCTGATCCTGGTGTTTCTGGAGGACTGGTCCTGGGTTCTGGAGGACTGATCCTGGTGGTTCTGGAGGTCTGATCCTGGTGGTTCTGGAGGACTGATTATTAGTTCTGGAGGACTGATTTTTAGTTCTGGAGGACTGATCCTTGTCCTGGAGGACTGATCCTGGTGGTTCAGGAGGACTGATCCTGGTGGTTCTGGAGGACTGATCCTGGTGGTTCTGGAGGACTGATCCTGGGTTCAGGAGGACTGATTTTTAGTTCTGGAGGACTGATTTTTAGTTCTGGAGGACTGATCCTGGTGGTTCAGGAGGACTGATCCTGGTGGTTCTGGAGGACTGGTCCTGGTTTCTGGAGGACTGATCCTGGTGGTTCTGGAGGACTGATCCTGGTGGTTCAGGAGGACTGACCCTAGGTTCTGGAGGACTGATCCTGGTGGTTCTGGAGGGCTGATCCTGGGTTCTGGAGGGCTTGTCCTGGGTTCTGGAGGACTGATCCTGGTGGTTCTGGAGGACTGATCCTGGGTTCTGGAGGACTGACCCTGGGTTCTGGAGGACTGATCCTGGTGGTTCTGGAAGACTGATCCTGGGTTCTGGAGGACTGATCCTGGTAGTTCTGGAGGATTGATTCTGGTGGTTCTGGAGGACTGATCCTGGTGGTTCTGGAGGACTGATCCTGGGTTCTGGAGGACTGAGCCTGGTGGTTCTGGAGGACTGATCCTGGTGGTTCTGGAGGTCTGATCCTGGTGGTTCTGGAGGACTGATTTTTAGTTCTGGAGGACTGATCCTGGTGGTTCTGGAGGACTGACCCTGGGTTCTGTAGGACTGATCCTGGTGGTTCTGGAGGACTGATCCTGGGTTCAGGAGGACTGATTTTTAGTTCTGGAGGACTGATTTTTAGTTCTGGAGGACTGATCCTGGTGGTTCAGGAGGACTGATCCTGGTGGTTCTGGAGGACTGATCCTGGTGGTTCTG